>NC_134483.1:98976291-98988791 GCF_040206685.1 Ascaphus truei | reverse complement strand
GTGTGTGTGTATGCATGGGTGTGAGTGTGTGTATGCATGGGTGTGTGTGCATGGGAGAGTGTGCCTCCCCCCACCCTGCCGCCTCCCCAAAGATTACACTAAGCCCAGCTATCTTCATGACGGCGCAGCCGCCGCATGAGGTCTGGGGGGGGGAGGGGATATGCCGGTCTGCCTGCCCGACCACTAGCTTCATGCCGTGCGGGACATGCCGGCGAGGGGAGCAGGGCAATGGCGGTCACGGCGGGGCTGACTGTCCCCTGTGCGCCCGCTGGGGGACACCTTGCCACGTGCCTCCCACCCACCCTGCCACCTCCCCAAAGCTTCCACTATGCCCGAGTGACGTATGGGGGGGGGGGAGAATGCCAGCCTGCCCAGCCTTTCTCAGTTAGGATTTTAGCTCATCCATTCCCCAATAATTTATTAGGATGGGGGGGGGGTGACTTATAAGAGAACCTCATTGCTTTGTCCTTGAATTCTTTCCCCCCCCCCCCTTTTTTTTTTTTAATCCCAAGGAATAAAAAAATAAAAAGGCAGGTTATAATTAAAAATATAAAGAGGGTCTTTTGGGGGGCGGCCGCGAGGAAGGGGGGCCCGCCAGACAGGAGGTGGTGCTCCTGGCTGCATACACTGTTAAATAAAACATTGTTTGGTTGATTGTAACAATTTCTTATGCTGTCTACAGTTATTCCTAATGTATTTGTCCCATTCTACACTCACCCAGTCACTCACCCAGTCACTCACTCACCCAGTCACTCACCCAGTCAGTCAGTCATTCAGTAACCCAGTCAGTCACTCACTCACACAGTCAGTCACCTAGTCAGTCACCCACCCAGTCAGTTACCCAGTCTGTCACTCAGTAACCAAGTCAGTCATTCACCCTGTCACTCACTCAGTCAGTCACCCACTCACCCATTCAGTCACTCACCCAGTCAGTCACTCACCCAGTCAGTCTGTCACTCACCCAGTTAGTCACTCACCCACTCAGTCTGTCACTCACCCAGTCAGTCTGTCACTCACCCAGTCAGTCACTCACCCAGTCAGTCTGTCACTCAGTCAGTCAATCACTCACCCAGTCAGTCACTCCCCCAGTCAGTCACTCACCCAGTCAGTCACTCACCCAGTCACTCACCCAGTCAGTCACCCATCCAGTCAGTTACCCAGTCAGTCACTCAGTCAGTATCCCAGTCAGTCAGTCACCCACTCACCCTGTCACTCACCCATTCAGTCACTCACTCACCCAGTCAGTCAATCAGTCACCCAGTCAGTCAGTCACTCACCCAGTCAGTTAGTCACCCTGTCACTCAGTCACTCACCCATTCAGTCACTCACCCAGTCAGTCACTCACCCAGTCACTCACTCACCCAGTCACTCACTCACCCAGTCAGTCAGTTACCCAGTCAGTAACCCAGTCACTAACCCAGTCAGTAACCCAGTCAGTCAGTCACCCTGTCATTCACCCAGTCACTCACCCATTCAGTCATTCACTCACCCAGTCACTCACTCACCCAGTCACTCAGTCAGTCACCCAGTCAGCCAGTCAGCCAGTCACCCAGTCACACAAACCCAGTCACTCAGTCACTCACCTAGTCAGCCAGTTACCCAGTCACTCACCCAGTCACTCAGTCAGTAACCCAGTCAGTCAGTCAGTCAGTAACCCAGTCAGTCACTCACCCAGTCAGTCACTCACTCACCCAGTCACTCACGCACCCAGTCACTCACTCACTCACTCACCCAGTCACTCACTCACCCTGTCACTCACTCACCCTGTCACTCAGTCAGTCACCCAGTCAGTCACTCACTCACCCAGTCATTCACACACCCAGTCAGTTACCCAGTCAGTCACTCAGTCAGTAACCCACTCATCCTGTCACTCACACACCCAGTCACTCACCCAGTCAGTCAGTCAGTAACCCAGTCACTCTCTCACTCACCCAGTCACTCTTTCACTTAGTCACCCACTCACCCAGTCACTCACACACCCAGTCACTCACCCAGTCAGTCAGTCAGTAACCCAGTCAGTCACTCACTCACCCAGTCACTCACCCAGTCAGTCACTCAACCAGTCAGTCACTCACCCAGTCAGTCACTCACCCAGTCAGTCACCCAGTCAGTCACCCAGTCAAACAAGTAGTCAGCGGTCTACACATAAGAATGTATTGAGGTTTTAAAATAATTTCTAACTTGCTTTGTTCCAGATCTGACTAGAAAGCTTCTACCAGGATACCTCGGAATCCTCCCTAACGCAGAAGACAGGTAGGGAACGTCTGCACTCGTGTGTATTTGCTGACAGTTATGCTTTCATTTTGTCTTGGGATTGTTAACAATTACTTATATTCGCAAACCTGTCTGCATCTGGTTAAAATGAAGAAGCACAGTAGTTTCCCATTATTCAAGAATTAGCTTCACTGTGGAGCAGCTCACACACCCACCACCCCTCCCTGATCTTAATGCTGCGGGAACAGTGCCGCTGAGCGTGCTATGTAATGAAAGCAAATAATGACGACTATGCTTGTGCGACACTCACCAAAGCCCAGCGCTTGTAGAGACAATTTTTCACGTGAACATACTGTGAATAATCTGTGTGAGGGGGGTGGGAGACTTCACCCACTGCGCCGTATCATCTGATCACACACACGACTTTGCTATAAAGATTTAAAATGCCTTCACTAAGTGTTTTGATTTCTTTATCTCTGGGTGGAGGAGTGGGGTGGTTTTTGAGAGTTTACTGTCATTTATATTGCATGTTAACAAGCTTCACAGTCCGTGCTGTTACATGCTGATCAAGTACTGTACTCTGGAGGGGGGAGGAGGCAAATAGTTGCTGTGTTCTGATCCACATGTTAGATATCAGCCTGGACCCACCATCTGCCTTCTAGCACCCATCTGCCTTCCAACGCCCACCCTCTGCCTGCACTGATTTCGTGCACTGATTTTGGCATCACGTAAGTGTTCCATACAGTATACTGACTTCACACTGTTTGCCAATCATTCCATCTTTACAAATTGAAAGATATTTTTCTACATTTTAGGTATCAGCCTAGTCGCACCAATCAGCCTTGACCCAACATCTGCCTTCCAGCACCCACTGTCTGCCCTCCAACCAACACCTGCAAAGATGAGCAACAAGACAAGACAAACTTCACTCCTCATGTTTTTTGCAGATAAAAACCAGGGACCATAACAGCGTGTTAACCAAACAGAGACTGTAGAAGATACTCCTCCAGATCAAGACAGTCCGATAGCAACAAAGTTAATCCATAAAAGAAGAATTTTTCAAGACAGTTGGCTCAAAGATTTCACATGGTTAGAATATAACAAGGAATCAGATGTTGCATCATGTATTATCTGTTCAAATGTTGCTCATAAGACTGACGTTACTCCGCCTACACACATATGACAAATTTTCAATGCACCATTTCAATTAGAAAGTTTCAAATATCATGGAAAGTCTTCTCTACATATCAAGTTTGCCAACATTTTGAGCGCACAAAAAAATCCAGAAAGAACACCAATGGGGCTATGTGTAAAAAAGATGGAAAAGTAAATGTTTCAACAAATGTGTGTTGTTTTCAATTCTGCTTATTATATAGCTAAAACCAATAAACCATTCAGCGACATAAAAGATCTGTTAAATTATGCACGCAAGCTTGGCGTTCATGTTCTCGAACAATATAGTAACGATAAGCGGTGTGCAGAATTTGTCAAATTTGTTGCCGAAAAAATAAGAAATTACATTGTCACTGAAGTTAAAAGTAGTTCATTCTTCAGTGTATTACTGGATGGTTCCACTGACAAATCAACAACAGAACAACTTATAATGTATATGAAATATTGTAAGGACGGCTGCATTAAGGAAAAAATTTTAAGCATAGTTCCATTACAAATTGGTACTGGCCAAGGATATTTCGATGCACTTCAAGAAGAGTTACTTAAATATGGTCTTCACTGGCGAAACAGTGAGCAGTTGGTAGGCTTAGGGACAGATGGAGCTGCAAGCATGTTAGGCAGTGTTTATGGACTTGCAGCAAAAGTGAAACATGATGTGAAACATTTGATTTCTGTGCACTGTGTAGCTCATAAATTACAGTTGTGTGCTGAAATCTGTGAAAGATGCTACTTACATTTCCAAAGTAGACGATGTTCTGATTGGGCTTTTTAAATTTTATGGAAGTTCGCCCAAAAGGCAAAATGAACTTGAAAAAGTTGCTACATCTTTGTCTGCTACAATTTTTAAAGTTAAACATATTAATCAAAGTCGCAATCAAAATTGGAGCTCTCAAATCTCTTGTTGCTGATTGGAAGTCATGTGTTGTTCATATGAAATCTATTGTACAATCTCGAAATACAGTAGAATCCAACCAGTGCAAGGGATTTCTGAAGATGCTCCAAAAATTTAGGTTCTTAGTAACCGTACATTTCTTACTTGATTTTCTTCCAATTTTTAAAAAGTTGTCCCTAATTTTCCAGCGAGAGAGTCTTCTACTGAGCAATGTTAAATTGCATGTAGAGCAAGCATTGTTTTCACTGGAGAAATTGGGACAAACGGTAGGTGAGGTAGAGAAAACATTTCTAGACAATAAATCTACAGTATTTCTGGAAAATTTCAAGAAGTTGAATTATCTGACCTAGCGCAGGGAAAATTGGAGTATGAACAAGACAGAAATGCATTAATTAAAGCAGGCATAAAATGTTTAAATGAAAGATTTTTGGACAATTGCTGCGAAGTATATGGTGCCTGTTCCATTTTTGATACAGTTTCGTGGCCGTCTGGTAGTGATCTAATACATTATGGTGAATCTGAGATGAAGGTGCTCACTAGTCACTTTCATCATTTGATATCTGAAGATCCCCTTGCAAATGTTACAGAAGCTATTCTTTCTGAATGGTATGAAATTAAAGTTTTATGTAAGCATTTGAAACTAGAGGATATTCTGAAATCAACACAATCACAAAAGGACAGGTTTCCGTTATTCATTAAGTTGCTTTCTATTATTGCAGTCCTTCCCACATCAACAGCATCATGCGAAAGGGGTTTCAGCGTCATGAATTCAATTAAATCCAAAAAAAGATCCAAACTACAGACTTCAAGTTTAGATGATCTCTTGACAATATCAATTAATGGACCACCAATTGATTTGTTCCAACCAGACTGTGCCATTGATAACAGGTATTTATCAAGCAAAACGCGTCATGTGAAGGGCCATGCACGTAGCGCAACTTAATTTACGTTGACTGTACAAAAATAATTCCACTTCTTTCTGTTTCTATATAAATAAAATAAACGTATGTCAAAAACTAATATTATTAGTTCATACTAAGAATTTAGTAAATTTGCAATGGGGCGGAGCTAGGGGCGTGGCTAGGGGCATGGCTATGGGCGAGTAGATTTTTTGGGTGGGCGCGTAGATTTTTGGGTGATTTGTCGAACACTCTATATATATATATATATATATATATATATATATATATATACACACACATACTGTATTTATATACTGTATATACATATATATGTGTAACGGTGTTTCCCTCAGGGCCCTTCTGATCCTGACCCCTATGTGAGAAACTGCCCCAGTTACATGTCGGTGTAGTGTGGTGCACCTGCTTGCTCACGGGACTCAGAAAAAACAGGGGCGCAAGGGGTTAATACTTACAGGTACAAAAACTAGCAAATATTCGTAGATCTTAGTGATAATCACCCTCCTGATAAGGGATGATATGGGTGATGGTAATAATAATAGACTTACACGGCCCTGTGTAAGCGTGTGTACACAATTGTATCTTTAATATATCCTCCAAATAGTCCCAAGGGGAGGAGGAGGGGTAGTGGTGGTATTGGTAGTAATATCGAAATACTTACACGGCCCTGTGTAAGTAAAGATGTGGTAAAGTGGTCTGTGGGGTTCAGCGTAACCCTTCCAGGATGTAGACCATCAAGGCACCGATAAAAGTTCTTTCAATGAGAACTGCAGTCAGGACTCCCCTCTTAGGTGTTTGGGGTTAGACAGTCCTTCTTATTCTCCCCGATCCAGCAGTTCAGGGGTTGAGTGAGGCACGGTGTCAGTATAGAGTTTTAAACAGAATATTTATTAGATTAAAACAGCCGCACAGATACACACAAAGATAGCACTCACATAAAATAATCTTCTTTAGGCTTTTCTCCGTATGCCAGTGGAACTCTCTAGCCGCAAGGGCTGCTCAGCTTCCGCGTCCGGAGAGCAGGGAGATGACGCGCCTCTGCTCGGGAGCAAGCTGTGGCTGTCAGAGTGTTCACTGGCTATGGAAGCCTCAACTGGTCAAAAACAGCTACTGTTGGCTCACAGGACTCCTCAGTCTCCCGCTTGTTGGTATTGGGGATTTCACCATGACAGGCGTATGAGGTAGTGCAGAGTTCTACTCACAGTCGGTACAGCGCCTCCATCCCATCCAGATCTCCACGATAGCAGGGAGGAGTTTCTGAAAGGGAACTCCTGGGTTCACCTTCTCCCTGGGTAACTCCACTCACAGGCAAGAAGGGTCTTTTCATGAGCATCTTTATTAGCATGTCGTGTGGCAGACTGCCCATCACAGCGGCCGACACTTAGCCGCACATCTTGTAGTGGCACTCCATTCAGAAGGTTCCTCCTGACTCTTTAATCAAGTTGTCTTTCCACCTCTCCCCCAAAGGAGACCACCAGCTGTGCCAGAGCCCTGGGCACAGTGTGTAATCAGATTGTCCCTTTGCCACTCTGATAGACAGACTTGAACTGCTGCAGACACTTAGGATGAACACCTTGACTGAACTCCAACTCTGACTCTGAACCACAGGATGAACCTCTAACTTTAGGAAATTCTGTGCAATATATAGGTTCCAGAAAGACCCACCTCTGTGTCACTAACAGTGGACACAGAGCATGCTGCCACTTCCTTTGCTACTATATTACACATCACAGGGGTTGAGGGCAAACGTCCATGATGACTACTGGCAACCCTGCCCCTTTTAGCAGGAGTTACTGCTCAGTATGAGAGAAATCTGTACACCAATTTTACACATGGCTACATATGTAATGCAGTTTCCCCCACCCCCTTTGAGATTGTGTGGCTATGGTGTGCGTGGTGCAATACCTGTGGCTTACAGGAGGTCTGAGCCTCCGCTGCAGGGAGTCTGGGGGGCAAACTGGTACAGTGTTCTTCAGCGCCTCCACATGTAATGGATTCTACTGTGTAGAATTAACCATTACAGGACCTACAGTAGAGGCAACTCTTATTCTAACAAAAACCAGTGGCAATTCCCCAAAAGAACCAGGAAACACCCAGGTACAATCTGAATACATGCCTTAAACTTTCCTTAAACAAGCCCCAGCATTTCTGCATTGATTAATGGCCTATCAGATTAACAGCGGGGGTCCCTGGCAGTCCCATTCAAACTGAATTGGACTGCCAGGAATCCCTGCTGTGTTAATCCTATGGGTCATTAGTCAATGCAGAAATGCCTTAAACGTGCCTCAAACTAGCCCAGAACATACCCAGCACATACCCAGAATGTAACCCGGCTAGTTTACAGCAAATGTTAGAATAAACGTTGCCTCTACTGTATATACATAGCTTATACAATAACCACACACAATGGGTGAAACATAAAGTAACAACTTTACTATAGAACTATAGTATGACTACTGGTTACAGTATACCCACCAGGCCTCACACGGCTATAACCACCCGCCCAGTGTCCCACACACTTTTCACAGTCCCCACAGTACCTGCAGGGGCCCTCAGGCACCCAACTACTCTAGAGTACTCAAGGATATAAACCCCCCACCCTTATATGTGGTCAGCGCTGTCACTATAGTGTATGTTGGTGCACTTGTGCTTGTGGTACTTGCCGGGTGCATCTGCAAATGATGATCCGTGACCCAAATGATGATTCGTGAGTCTGGTGCATCCTCGTGGGGTATTCCCCACATGGGATGTCCACCTCAATGATAGTCTCTTCCGTGGGATGGTCTTGTCCCAGACCACCAAGGGCCAGGATGCCGCTGTGTCCCTCACTAAAAGCAACAGGGGCAGTATCCCTATATGGGCCTGTCCCTGTAGCAGCCACAAAGTGAGGGGAGTTGGGCCAAGCTGGGACCTATCAGAGGTCTCTGGCCTAGTGCAGATGCCAAAGGCATCTGCACACTCACACCCTACCCCTTCAGTGTCCAGCTTCCAACTTACTAACTGCCCTAACAGTCCTAACTGTCAGCTCAACTAATGTTCCAATCTCCCCTCAGGAGGTTCTAGCAGCTCTATTGGTTGCCTGGCAACATGTGGTCTGCAGCCTGAAGGTAAGAGACCTGGCTACACACACACACATACAGTTAGGTCTGGAAATAATTGGACAATTGACTCAAAAGCTGTTTCATGGACAGGTGTGGGCTAATCCTTCATTATTTCATCATCAATTAAGCTGGTAAAAGTTCTGGAGTTGGCATTCACATTTGGAAGCTGTTGCTGTGAACCCACAACATGCGGTCAAAGGAGCTCTCAAAGCAAGTGAAACAGGGCATCCTTAGGCTGCAACAGAAAATCCATCAGAGAGATAGCAGGAACATTAGGAGTGGCCAAATCAACAGTTTGGTACCTTCTGAGGGGAAAAAAGAACACACTGGTGAGCTCTGCAACACAAAAAGGCCTGGACATCCAAGGAAGACAACAGTGGTGGATGATCGTAGGATACTTTCAATGGTAAAGAAAAACCCCTTCACAACATCCAGCCAAGTGAAGAACACTCTCCAGGAGGTAGGCATATCATTATCCAAGTCTACCATAAAAAGAAGACTTCACGAGAGCAAATACAGAGTGTTCACCGCAAGGTGCAAACCATTCATAAGCCTCAAGAATAGAAAGGCCAGATTAAACTTCGCCAAACAATATCTAAAAAATCCAGCCCAGTTCTGGAACAGCATTCTTTGGACAGATGAAACTAAGATCAACCTGTACCGGAATGATGGGAAGAAAAAAGTATGGAGAAGGCTTGGAAAGGATCATGATTCGAAGCATACCACATCATCTGTAAAACACGGTGGAGGCAGTGTGATGGCATGGGCATGCATGGCTTACAATGGCACTGGGTCACTAGTGTTTATTGATGATGTGACAGAAGACAGAAGCATCCGGATAAATTCTGAAGTGTATAGGGATATATTGTCTGCTCAGATTTAGCCAAATTCAGCGTAGTTAATAGGGCGGTGCTTCAGTTTACAGATGGAAATTACCCAAAACATATTGCGAAAGCAACCCAGGAGTTTATGGCAAAGAAGTGGAATATTCTGCAATGGCCGAGTCAATCACCTGATCTCAACCCGATCGAGCATGCATTTCACTTGCTGAAGACAAAACTTAAGGCAGAAAGACCCACAAACAAACAACAACTGTTTCACCAGTAATTGATCTTTTATGATTTGGTGAGAGATATATAAGTACCTGACAGGAATCTGTGATATACCATTACTACAAGATATTGTGCTGTGTCTGCATTTTAATAAGAATGCAGCAACAGTTCACTCTGTATATACAAGGTAGAAGATCACCCTAGATGAGGAAAAGAATGTTTGTATTTGTAACTTTAAGGTGTAGAGACAATAGAAGAGCTCCATTCGCCGCTAGCACTGCCATTCATCTCACCATGTTCCTCGATTGGTCATTACACCATCATAGACGAACTAATGAGTGAGAGATAGGCGGGACTTCCGGTAGAGGATCTCCTTCAAAGGTCAACACCCGAGAAAGGTTATTCACTCTTTGACAAAGTGCAGTGGATGCACGAAACGTGTCAGAGTCCTTTCTTAAGATGATTTTTTCTTTTTAACTATTTGTCTTTGCTGTTCACTGCTGTGTATTAAACTTTTTTTGCATGGAAAATTGACAACCAGCTTCCGCTATTCTTCCTGCTTCCGGAACGCATGAGGCATCTGTTGGCACGCTGTACACCGCCATTTTTTTCCCCATCTAGGGTGACCTTCTACCTTGCACTTATCGGGCTGAGAGCACGCAATAACCAGAAGGACCGCATGCCTAAGGGTCGTGAGTAATTTGTCATAGACACTGTATTTTATTATTATGGTCTAGCTCTAAGGGTTGTTGGAGTTATTATTTAGATAGGGGTCAGGGTCCCTAGTTCACTCAGGTTCCCTTGACATCCATTTTCTATGTGTTACCCACACCCCCAATTCTGAGCATATTTTGACCATTATACAGGTTTACTCATCATACATTTCCTGGTTTTCCCAAAAATAATAAAGTGCAATATCAAATAACAATTATTTCCTACAAGAAGCAATTTATTCCACTTGTGCACTGGCAGAGAAGAATCTTCTCTATCTATCCCTATACTCTGTATATACATTGCCCTTTCATCTACCATATTGCCTGAGCATATGATATTCACATATTATTAGGATATAAGTACAGCCTTTGAATCCTGCTATTATCAAGATTTTACATCTCTGAGCAGGAACTATTATAGTTATCCTTGATGTCAGTATATAGTTCACTGAATGTTCTGAATCCATTTGAGGTATATATACCCTTACTAACAGGATCTCTATTTTCCATTCCACTATGGGGAATTTTAATATTGTACAGTATATATGTTTTTAATCTTTTGAAAGTATTTAAGGATACTTGATGCAATACAATTTTATTATTTTTCTGAGTTTTCCGGTTTCAATGGGTGATTAGACCGTTTGACAGCAATACTATCTAGTAGACCATTGTTGTCTTCATATTTATTCAAGGGGCCCAATTATGGTGGACAAACTCAGGCTCATATAGACTCTGGAAATAGAGACAAAACACCATTTTTTTGAGTGTACACAAACTTTTTTTTTTCAAAGAAATATTCATTCATAACATTTCATTCAATATCCTCTAAAGTAAAGCCATTCAGATTTATTTAAATAGAGCTTGTGTCATACTGTAGGAGTCAAGTGTAGAGGTATAACCATGGAGGTATAACATACTATATGTGAGGGAAAATAACATTGGCTTTTATTTAGCCCATTGATACAGTACGCAGTACAGCTTTTTGTCAGCATGCAAAATAAATAAAACAGGCCTATCCCTTTGTAAGTACTAGTTCAGCACAGGGTGGTTATGGGTGCTCAAGTACCAAACAAATGTTTAGAAAATATGAATCAATATTCAATGGAAAAGCGGGTGATTAGGTCATCTGATGCCTTTCTAACTGGGGACAGACCCTGTCACATACAGTACCACACTCGTAGTGGACTTTTTACAAGCACAGTCTTTCCATGATGTACTTATTTTCCTCACCTCTGAAAAGGACTGTTCGCTCAAGCTCCTTTTTCCACTTTACCAACTCTTCTTTTAATCCCTTGGCAACAAGTTCTCCTGCTTCATGCAATATTTTCTTCCCTGTCTGATTCTTCAGTGTGAGGGGAAGTCCCAAGTGATGTGCGGTGGGGTTTCTCTACTGCAGTAGTGCCGTCTGGAAGCTCCTTCCATACTGGGGGACCCCAGCCTACAGCTTCCTTATCCATCATGGCTTTTCCCTAAATTTCAGTACATCAATATTTTTGTCGTTCTCCTCCTACCTGCCCATTACCCGTGACCTCTCCTTTTTGCAGCTCACCAACCTGTAGTCTTGTGACTTTTCCATTTGCAAACACAAGTGGGAAATTATGGGTGCAACTTTATGGGCGTGATCACCGACACAGTTCTGTCTTAATTTAGCCAAAGACTGAATCTTTCTAGCAGATACAGGTAAACCCCGTTATAGCGTGACCCGTTATAACCTGAATTGGTGATAACGCGGTTTTCACGTGGCTCCAGTTTAAAAAAAAAAAAATGTAAATTTTAATTTTTTTTGCACACTGCACACACTGCACACACTGCACACACTGCACACACTGCACACACTGCACACACTACACACACTGCACACACTGCACACACTGCACACACTGCTCACTGCACACACTGCTCACTGCACACACTGCTCACAACACACACTGCTCACTGCACACACTAATCACACTGCTCACTGCACACACTGCACACTGCACACACTCTCACCGCACACCGCACACTGCACACACTCCCTGCACACACTGCTCACTGCACACACTGCTCACTGCAAACACTCTCACTGCACAGTGCACACTGCACACACTCTCACTGCACACTGCACACTCTCACGGCACACACTGCTCACTGCACACACTCCCTGCACACACTGCTCACTGCACACACACACACACACACACACACACACACACACACACACACACACACACACACACACACACACACACACACACACACACACACACACACACACACACACACACACACACACATCCATATACATGCACACATCCATATACACACACACACCCACACCCATATACACACACACACACACACACACTTATACACATACAAACCCATATACACACACATATAAACACACACACACACACACACACACACACACACACACACACACACACACACAC